>NW_025953574.1:0-35132 GCF_022495145.1 Xylaria bambusicola
AAAAATTATAATTATAAAAAATAATTAAATAATAAATAAATAAGTTATAAATTAAATTAAATATTTTAATAAATATATAAAGCTTTATATAAAAGAATATTATTACTTTTTTTTTAATAGTTATAAAAGTTATTATTTATATAATTTTAAATTATATTTATAAAAAAAATAATATTATTACCCTTTATATATTTCCTTATTTTTTTATTATTTTTAATTATTTAATATTAAAGTATTTAACCTTTTAAAATAATTATATAAAAAGTAAATTAAAGGTTTTATATAAATATATATTATTTATATTTAAAAGGAAGATTTTATAATTATATTCTTTTATATATTTAATAAAATAATTATTTTAAATAATATATAAAAGGGATTTAAAGGAATAAGTTTAATATTATATAATTTAAATTATATTATTAATTAATTAAATTATTTAATTATACTTTAAATTAACCCTTTATTCCTAATATTATTTAATCTTTATATAATTATAACTTTAAATAATTTAATTAAAGTTAATTTCCTTTTTAAATATATTAAATAAAGGATTATATAATATTAAAATAATTTTTCTATATTTATTATTAAAGGGTTAAGTTAAATTATATATAATATAATTAATATTACATATTATTTTATATTATTAAAAGGGAAGGTTAAAAGCTTTTATAAAATAAATTATAAGTTTAATAAATATTATTATATAAAAAGAATTAAATTATAAAGTAAAGGATCTTTTATTATTAAAGATATTAAGGATTAAATAAAGGTATAAGGTATTTTTAAAGTAAAAAATTACATTATATATTAAATTAATTATTATATAAAAAGGAAGAAGATTTATACTTAATATTATAAAGCTTATAATAAACCTAATTATAATATATAAACTTATAAAAATATTATAAAAATGTTTAACAATTTAGATTTAAATTAGTTTAAGTTAATTATATAAATAGTTATTAAGATATTTTTAAATATGTATACGAAGGTTAAAAATGTGGCCAGGTTAATTGGGTAGCTAGGTTAAGTGGAAGATGCGTTAAATTAATTAAATAATTAAATTAAATAGGAGATATATTATATTTACTTATATAAAGTTATTAATATAATTATAAGTTAATTATAACACTATTATATATATAATGCTACTTATAGTTAGGGCGACTAGTGTGGGTCAAGTGATAGTTATATTGACAAGATATGGCGTCCCAGGGTGAATGCTCCCATCGCAGCATCGGAGTTTAAATCACCCCGGGCCTAACTTCCAAAATCGACACACCAGTGTAATACACCTCGCTATGGCGGTTTTCGTCGTAGCGTGCATTGAAAAGTAGCCTGTGCAGCGAGGAAGCACTTGGCCAACACCTGACCACCTTTAACGTGCTAGCCGATGGCGCTTCTCCTGGCCTGGTGGTGGAGGTAGCGTTTTGGGTGAACTCACCCCTTTCCTTAAGTCTGGATCTGCATCTAGTTCCCAGACCGTATGCTCCTTGCTTACGTGATTTACCAGTGTTGGGACACTTCTACATACAATGTCGATTTCACCATACCGCCTGCACAACACACAGGCACTGTAACCCACTAGTTAGTATCTACTACCACCCATGAACGAGGGGCTGCTTGTACTTGGACAAGAAGTTTGGATTTGCTACTTACTATTCTCCCCTCCCCGTGTGACATTTCACAATGAATCGTTGCCCCAGGTCGAAGTGGTATTCCTTCGTAGGGTCTCCTTTGCTATCATGGGCATTAGCCGCTGCCCTCTTCTCGATATGCCAATACGTGTCTGGTGTTTCTGGGTCTAGTTGAACTCCGCAATAATGGCAGCGACCGTCTCCCCCCGGGGAAAACGATGCCGACAGTGGTAGTCCGGGCGTGGCCTGTAGAGTTAAACTATATTTACAAAAAAGCTCTCCCATTCCCACATCTATGGTGGAATGACTGGTGCTAGTTAGGCTTCTGGGCTGTGGTGGCGATGCCTCGAAACTAAGACGTTGGTACTGTTGGCGTAGTGCATCTAGAGATCCGTTACGAGCTGCCAAGGAGGCTGCAATGAGTCGTTGAACATCCCCATGAGATAATGATTGGCGATTCACTAACGCCTCCTGCACTGCTCGGCCGTGTTAGTCATGTGGGTTACATTACATTGACGACTTGCTGACACGATATCCTCATTTTTGTATGGGGTGAAGTTATGCCACATATCCGATGCGGATTACTAGCCCATGGGGGCGAATGAAGGATAGTGATGATATAGCCCTTGCTGGCAACATACAAACGTCTATGACTGTTCTCTGAACTATAGACAGTTGTAGTCAGTAATCAGTTCAAACTTAGGTGAAGTTTCCCTTGTGGGTGGGCAGTGGTCGATGTTACTCGGCCATCGTAGAGAAAGGTATATTTGCAGTAAAAGCTCGTGTCAACGAAGAGATACACGTACGTGTGATAATCTGGGCTTGAAGCTGATTCTCGGTTATGACTGCTGATAGGGTCAGGGCGAGGATTGCCATGTATTATTTCTCGCACCAAGGCTGACTCACGATCACCCATAGCGAAACGTTTCCCTAAGCGTCCCGCCCCGTCATTGTATTCCTGCCGAACTAGAGCCTCGGACCTCGCCAACGAGAGGCCTAGAGCCTCTCCGTCATCATCATCGGTACCCTTATCTTGCACCCGGCGATTGTTGTCAGCCTCTGGCTTCTGGCTGCGCTTATCTACTTGGGCAATCTGCTCCTTGAGCTGACGGATTTCGTCATCCTGGAAGGTCATTAGCAAGGGAGCCATAATCGAGAATTAGTAGTGCTGTGACCTGTTTCGAGTCCTTCTTTTTCTGTTTTCTTCTCTCGCTCATGCGATCCCAAAGATTGATCGAGGCCGAGAAGGTGTTGATCAGAGTAGAACAGAGACTTGCTACTACGAATGTGCTCTAGGGTTCCTCGTCGATTAGCGAGAGTTTCACCGAATATACCACACCCCGGAGGATTCGTTACCTTGAGCCTCTTCTCCTCGATCATGCCAGCTAAGCTCCATGGATTGGACATATTCACGGACACACGCACTGCTTGCTGTTGCTCTTGTCAATGATGCGTTCGGAAGCAAGACTTAATCATCGAGTTTAACTGAACCAGGCAGTTATGCACAGCACGACTGGATATTAAATGAGACTGTCACTAACCCAAGCGTCAAGGGGGAAAGCGCTATCGTGCTGCTTCTCAAGTGGGAAATCGGAAGGGTGTGTGGAGAAGGCATCGCGGGATTTATTTGTATAGAGCACAACTTGAGGTCGGATTGGCGCGATATCCGAACATATAATCGAGCTGTTATCGACTCTCTGATTGTCTAAGATTACGCTGGTGGTTTTAAATGGGTGACACGACAGGCTCCTCTCCAGTGCTTCGGAATAAAAGATGTCACACTCCCATGCGTGATTGGCTGGTGTAGCTTTATTCCCGACTACAGTTTCCAACGGCAGACTGATAGAAAACACCTATCTACATATCTCGTAGCAACGTACTCGCAACTGTTCTCACCGACGTACTTAGAGTTCGCTGGCTACTAGTTGCTACTTCGTAGAACTCTTCAATGGATGCACTGGTCCACGTAATTATATGCTAGAACGGGAGCAGGTCTGAAAAGTCATGCTCGTCAAGTTCTGGCATGGCTTAGAGCGTCGAAGTGTGATGTTAGGCAACCCTACCCGATGCGCGATGGAAAGCTCCTTGGGGTTGCACAGCATCATCTCAAGTCAGGTCAGGCCAGTTAGGCATCCCTATCATCAGCCCTCGTTGAACACCCAATACAGATAATACCCCTTGTCTATCGCGTCTCGCCGCCTGCCGCATGTTGCATAACAAACCAGGCATGCCATCACCCCATGAGCTATAATGCAGATTCAACCTTTGGGTTTTAATGTAGTGTGTTTTGGTGACCTGATATCTGCGCGCCTGCACATAGGGTCAGGAAATTTTTATGCCTGAGTATGAGGGGTTTGCTGTTCAAATTCGCGAATCTGTGAGGTAGAGAGTATTTTGCTACGTCCATGCTCTCGTCAACTCCAGAGGAATTCTAGCACATAGTATTTCCTCTACAGACTGACTATTGTTGCCTGGATGAGTGTTGGCACAGTCCACTGGAGAGGCATACCAATACTGATCGCTTACACAATAATATTCTTAGAACTACCAGCACGCTAAACTTTTATTTATCTGTGTTCATGATTGATGGGCATATGATGACAAAGAAACAAAAAAAGAAAAGGAAAAAGGAAACGAAAAAGAAAAAAAGAAAGGCATGCAATACGAACAGTAGTCATTACTCACCACACGAAATTGATAGATGTACTGTTATGGTCCTGGTATCAAGGCACGCGGAGAAATTTGAATTTCAGGCTGTTGTGTAGAAATTCTCTCCGGTCCATACATACCGAACGTGGTAGGCACCTAATCTCCGATATCTACAGTACCTGCAAATACTACGCTACCGCGCTTTCGAGTTCGCTTAGCACCATGTATTTATTTCTAGGCGCTGTGTGACAGACAGATAGGTGGGCGTGACAGATGCACGTCAGCCCCTGAGCACGATGCCTGACCTACCTACCATGTAACATACATACTACGTATACCTACATAGTAGTAGATATCAGCTGGGGGTCTGCCGGGGGCTAGTGCACTGATTGGGCTTGCTGGGGTCACGCTGATCATCCATCCACATTGCCATCGTTGGTAACGAGTGGGGAGCAGCTAACAAATTCCCCGAAATTTGACTGGCTGAGTCGCCGGCCTCATCTCGCGCTTCGTTCCTCTTTCGCGATTATAGATTAGCGCCTGATGTGCTAGAGATAGAAAGGAAGGAAAAGCAATCGAGCAGGGTTAATACGGCACGAGAAAGCAGAGTGATGGGAGAGAAGGAGGAATAGAAAAGAAGAGGGGAGAGAAGAAAGAGAGTGACGGACAGGGATGCTTGCAAGATACGGGGGACCATGGACCGGAGAGAGGCTGGGACAAGAGGGTGAAAAGGCCGAAGAGCTGAGAAAAGGCGCGAACGTAATAGCTCCATACTACAGATTGCTCTACAGATATTCCTGCGCCTATTCCTTCACGCATCATTGTATTATTGTCTCTGTCGATCACTGTAATCGAATTTCGGCACGGGTTCCACTATACTTGCTCATGCCTTGGTTCTCTTCTTCTTTACCCTACGTTGTGCAACTGTTCGTGCTCTATGTTTCAATAGCAGGCTATAACATGGTTTTATATGCTTGAGCTGTTGTCAAGCCTAGTATATATCCTTCGGTAATCACAGTACCTGCAAAATCCTTGGTCTATTGACCACCCATATATACAGTCGGCGCACAACCTTTACTGTGGAAAGATGATGAAGTTGCTGCCATTCTGGCCAGCTTGAAGGAGTACCAGAGCAAAACTGCCTCGACTGTCGAACTGAGCTCGTTAGCTGAACTGCTGGGTATAGCTCTGGCTGCTGGTAGATCCCCGGGGTCCTATCGTCTGTGATGCCGACTAACCGGCCTCTACCTCGGCCGCGACGCCATTCTTTGTCAAGTGGTGATGAATCTTTTCACCCACACCCGGCCAAAGCAGGCGATCTTCCAAGACCGGACAGTAGGAGGCGGGCCCGTCTTCCCAGGTCCAAATCCACGTCAAATGTATCTGACGCTCTTAGCCGCGCTCGATGCACTGCCGATAATGATACGAGCAATGTGGCTCTTGAACAGGTAGATATAAGTGCGCTTCGTGAACTCGCCAGTGTTCTGAGAACAACGGGCCCACCACCTGACCGCCGCCCAACCCACGACGATTGCCTCAGGCTTTCTGGTACTGGAGACCCGAGAAGGTGGTCCTTACAGTCACTCAGGCGGAATAAGCGCATAAAACCACAGAGGAATTCTCTGCAGTCGCATCTTCCCGAGAATATCGTTCCGGGCACTACAACTGAAGGATACCGATACAATGCCATTTCAACGCCGATTCCAAAGAAGAATAATCTTGATGGCCCATGGTTTCGATCACAATACCCTGTCTTCTTACCATCGCCACAATCGCCCCCACGTCATCACCTTTCCAGCCCTGGGATATGGCCAGAAAGGAGTTCTTCGAAATCTGTGCACTTCTCGAATACAGAGAAGCGAACCGGGGATCCTGAAAGTTCATCTCACCGAAGATCACGACCTATTGACAAAGATAATTCGCGGTCAATGAGAGTCAGCACAGATCTTCTGTTGAGAGCCATGCTAAATCCCGTAGATGAAGGAATTGAGCACGATATCGGTACCTCCTTGACGACGTTATGTTCCCAAAGAGGCCTAGAAGATGGGGAGATGCAGGCCTTACCACGGGTAACAATGGATGAAGATAAGATTCATGAATTGAACGGCCCCGAGCGAGCTACTTCGAGTGATATAGTCATAGGGACGGAGTCGTTGCTGGTTAAGACACCCAGAGAATCTCCACACGCGTCTTCCGAAGGCAAAGGGCCGCCTTACCCACCACCCAGATCCTCCCGACGACTCGCGAACATAAATGTCCAACCGGGTTTAGCAGTGCCGAATGAAGAAATGGCTCCCGAATCGCCTGGTTTTCCAAACATGCTGGCGACATTGACCTTTCCTTGTCCTCCTAAAGGGTCACGGCCATCGTCCCCTGCTAGTCCCAATAGTACTGCTCCATCTATAGCAGAAAGCTTAAAGGTCCGCCCTATAGTCCAACCGCGAACATCTAGTAGGCACGCTACGTCGATATCAGCCCCTGCTGCCTCACTGAATGAAATTGTCATGCAGAAACGGCCCGGTTCTCGACAAGTCGTGACTGACAGGCCGACAGACACTGAACCTGCCGAGCATCCGACCTCAGTGGATGTCGTTCATGGTCAAGGTCAGCCATTTTTTCTTTTGTTATTATCGTGACCCGTTGCCTCGACAACCATTGGGCTTGGCCGATATTTCCCACTGCTCTCTCACCGTACTTCCCTGTCTAAGCTATGACATGCCCGTAATTCTCTTGGTACTTTATCACAAGTTTCTGATTTATCGTTAAGTAGGGCCGAATAATGAAATCAGCTCACTTCGACAACCTCATGAGAAAATAGTTGCGTCACCTTGCGGTGGGGTAGGAAAATGCCAGCGAGAATCGCTAGCCAGTCAGCTCACCGCTACTACCAAATCTTCTCGACAGTCTACCTTGACTTATAGCTCCTCTCGCTCGTCCACTGCAAGCGAGGTGAGCACTCAGAGCAAGACAACAATTGTTGCTCAAAAGACGGAGACCGAATCGACACAAACCTCCCAACTTATTGAACCACCCACATCTGAGAGATGTACGAATGCGAAAGATAGGGAATCCAAAACCACCTTTGCTAGCGAAGACGATGTCGGACCAACTGAGATAGACAACCCGGATCTCTATGAAAGGCAGTCGGACTTTGAAAGATCCGACTCAGGCCTTTCATCCACATCGAACTCGAACATCGAAGCTAATTCGCAACCTAAAAGCATTATTGAAAGGCGTTTGGCAAGGAAGGCCAAAGTGCGCGAGTATAAAATGCGCGACCTGTCTCGGGCTGACACGATTGATTCCCCAGTTTTGGGGTATTTCCCAGCTGCTTTACCGGGGCCTTCAACTTCCTTTCATAGCTCACGGAGGCCATCAACATTAAGCGTGGCAACTACTATAAGTGAGGCGTCGAACGAGACTCCTCAGAATATCGATATCACGTCGCATACGGATCTTACTCGTGAGCTTCCGTTGCAAGAACGAAGCTCTACGGAGACTACTACCAGGGCATCGCGCACAATGAGCGCTCAGTTGACAATGTCTGCGGTGAATGCTACTGAAATAGAACCGATATATCCCCCGACGCCACACTGGCATACAAGTGGCATTACCATGTCCCCCATAATGATTGTCGCTGATGTAGAGTCGCGACCGGGTTCACCCACACTGCGATTCTCGACGTTGGCACGACCAGAGCAGTCCAGTCCCAGAGTGAGGTTGAAACCGCTCAAAATAAGCCCGCACTCGCGGCAAAAATCTCTTTCTGTGACGATAAGTCGAAACCCAACGACTGGTGCGATTGAGCGCAGTTCCTCCGTCCCTATTGATACTCGGTTCAATCGGCGTAGTCTTATGATCATGCCGACGCCTCCTATGTCGCCTGAAGTTTCACAAGCATCAAAACGTTTATCGTTGCCGCCGGTGCCATTCAATCTCCCCGTCACACCGCGGGAAAGAACGCCGCCTTCTAGATGCCAAGAGTGGCAATCTTCGCAGACGACAGAACAGGGAATAGAAGGTAGCTTGCGAAGTACCACACTGAAAGAAAGAGTCATGAGAGAGAAACTCCAGAAGGAGAAGGAGATCACGGACATTGTTGCCAAGACAGTGGGACCGCCTCAAAAGCAGGCGGTAGACAGCGACGAGCTGGGCCCGTTGTCGCTCGAGCAGAACAATACAGAAAGCCTTGAGAAGCGTCTCAAGCGCCTCGAAAGGAATAATGACGCATGGCTGTCTGCTATGAAGCCCCTGCTGGAAGCGATGGCCAGAACTCTTGATGATATGCGGGTAGACGAAAAATCTAGTAGCCGTGAGTGACTCTTGACTTGGTCGGTTAGGATTGATTGTTTGTGTGCTAATCTAGTCGTCATTTGGTGGCATAGTGCGAATGAGCGACTTTGTCATCGACATGGAGGCTGAGGCAAGACGGGTGTCACACAGTCGACGCGGAGAGAAAGAGTACCCATCGACAGCATGGCAACACTTGAACAAGTTGGAGCCAAAAGGGAGTAGAACGAGGGATGCCCTGGGGACTTCTGGCTCAACGCCTCTAAGCCCTGTTCCGCAGGAGCTCGATGATTCCCCTACAGTAGACAGCGGAGCTGTGCCAGTGCCGTCGACGGTAGTAGCTTCACTTGACAAGGCAGGAGAGCCTGGGGACTGGTCTGACCTCGACCCGCTTATCCGGGAGTTGAGCAAGCCTCGCAAATCCCGAGAATTGCAGGAAGCCAGCGGGAGCTACAAGTCCAACGCTCTCAGTCCACTCATGCGTGAATTAATGAATGCCTCGGAGCTGTGCACGGAAGAAGTCACGGATGTTCGTTGAGGGCTGGCTATCGGGTGTATGTAATGGAATGGTGGTAGTAGGATAAATGCACCTACAAAATAATATGGGGGTGATTCTGAGGCAAAGCGAGGCGCTTGTGGCTACAGTCGATCTGGGAGACAAGATGTGACGCCGATTTTCGAAGTAATCCAGATAGTAATACCACGGACTGGATAGAGTGGTTTGCATGGGGAGCTGGGCTGGGTACCCTGGGCGAGAGAGTCCTTCAGAGAGCCCCTTTGCGAATAATGACGTTGCGGGGGGGAGGGAGGACCTTGGGAGACACTCGAATATCATCATCTTCCTCCACTCTCTAGCAGTTACTGTCACAAGTGCTCTGTTTTGATATACGTTTTGATATACCTAGGCTGGCGAGCTGGGCACTGAAGTAGGCGCATCACAGAATAATTGTCGGCCGATTGTAAAAGTTATTTAGGTAAAGATAAACCTATTATCTACCTAATCCATCATATGTAGTCCATGAAGACTGCGTTCAATACAGGGGCAGCAGGCATACGTATGTAACTGTAGGTATACCTACCTATATACACCTGTGGTCTCTGTCTGTATGTACCTAGGTAGGTACCGTATGTAGGTACCTATGTCATGTACCCAAGTTCCTGCTTACCTATTCATCCTCGCTGTGGATACCTAGGTAGGTAGGTACTGCCACTGTGGAGCTTGGGTTACCTGTCCCTTCCAATATGTCCAGCCTGGCCTCATACCAACCAGCCGCTTGCTGTAACCTCGTGAGCGGTCGATAAAGCTTCGGGGTTTTCAGACAATTGGCCTCGCCATAGCGAAAAGCTATTCTTCCTACAATCTCATTACCCCAGCAGCAAGCCAAGGCCCCCGCGACCCTTGCACCACCTACGCATTGAATAAGAAAACGGCTCGCTACGCACTAGCCCTCGTCCATCTGCGGTAGTGCACTGCACAATACCTTCGAGCGGCACCAAACACCAGCGTTGATAGCCGCTTCTCGACGACATCGCCTCTGCCTTGTGTCGACCACCATGGACTACGAGGCGCTCAAAGAGCAGTGGAGTGAAGTCGAGGACCGAGATGGTGTTCGCCTTAGCTGGAATGTCTTTCCCAGCTCTCGTGTTGTCAGTTCTTCTCGGCGCCTCCCGTGCGCTTCACCTTGCAAACTGCCTGCTCACACTCACTTTCGCAGGAAGCCTCTCGCCTCGTCGTGCCCATCGGCGCGCTTTATACACCTCTAAAGGAAAAGCCCGACACACCTTTGCTGAACTTCGAACCCATCACCTGCAAACAGCCATGCCGTTCCGTACTCAATCCCTTCTGGTGAGACCCCCCGCCCCCTGGCGTCATGTCGTCATGCTGTCCTGGCCTCTTACTTCCTTGCTCTTTCCTTGTTATTCTGTGAAGTCTATTTGCATCGCTGATTCGTCGACTCCCCTCAATCTAGCCAGGTCGATCTTCGAGCACGTCTTTGGATATGTCCCTTCTGCCTTTCGCGGAACCCCCTTCCACCCCACTATAAGGATATCAACCCTAACGCCGTGCCGTCCGAGTTGCACCCTGCAAACACCACCATCGAATATAGGTTATCACGGCCGGCTCCAAGTCCACCGATCTTTCTGTATGTTGTCGACACTTGCCAAGAGGACGACAGTCTTGCCGCTTTGAAGGAATCCCTGATCATGAGCTTGAGCCTGCTCCCCGAGAATGCTCTGGTCGGACTCATTACGTTTGGTACCATGGTAAGTAATCATTCTGTTTCCAGCCCGTGAGAGAGTTGTTTCCTAACTCGTCTGATAGGTTCAAGTCCATGAGATTGGATACACTGAATGCGCAAAGTCATACGTATTTCGAGGGAGCAAAGAATACGCCGCAAAGCAGGTGCAGGAGATGCTTGGACTTCTTGCCCCAAGCCTACGACCTGGTATGCCACAGCAGCAACCTGGCCGACCCATCATGCCCATGGGCCCTGCCACTAGGTTTCTCCTGCCCGTCCAGCAATGCGAGTTTCAGCTCACCAAGATCTTGGAGCAACTACAGAAAGACCCGTGGCCCGTTGCCAATGACAGAAGAAGTCTTCGGTGCTCTGGCGTCGCTCTCAGCGTTGCGGTTGGACTCCTAGAATCCTCCTTCCAGAATGCTGGTGGTCGAATCATGATGTTTGCTGGTGGTCCTGCCACGGAGGGACCAGGGATGGTGGTTGGACCCGAGCTTCGAGAGCCAATTCGCTCGCACCATGACATCGATAGAGATAATATCAAGTATTACAAAAAGGCTCTCAAGGTAGGATCTCTGTCTCGCATCCATGGGCGCTAGTATATCTTCTAATTGGACATAGTTCTACGACAATTTAGCAAAGAGAACAGCGCATAATGGTCACATTATAGACGTTTTTGCTGGCTGCTTGGACCAAGTTGGTCTGCTTGAGATGAAAGGCTTGTGCAACTCTACTGGCGGCAACATGATTCTGACAGACAGTTTTACCTCATCCATGTTCAAACAATCCTTCATAAGGGTTTTCGAAAAGGATGCTGACGATAACCTACTGATGGGCTTTAACGCCGTCCTTGAAGTTCTGACCACAAAAGAGCTCAAGGTTACGGGCTTGATAGGCCACGCAGTATCGCTTAACAAGAAATCAACTTCGGTGGGAGAAACGGAGTGTGGTATCGGTAACACATGCTCGTGGAAAATGTGTGGTATTGACCCTAATGCTAGTTATGGCATCTATTTCGAAATTGCGAGTCAAAGTGGACCGACCCAACATCAGCAAGGTCAACAAAAAGGCATGATGCAATTCCTTACATATTATCAACATTCATCAGGCCAATTCCATTTACGTGTCACCACAATTGCTAGGAATTTAAGTGGGCCAGCTGGCGACCCTGCTATTGCCCAGTCCTTTGATCAGGAGGCAGCTGCTGTTCTGATGTCAAGGATAGCAGTATTCAAGGCCGAGGTCGACGATGGACCAGACGTGTTGCGATGGGTAGATCGTATGCTCATTAGACTCTGCTCGCGCTTTGCGGACTATAGGAAGGATGACCCCTCTTCCTTCCGGCTTGAGAAGAACTTTACACTATACCCTCAGTTTATGTTCCACCTCCGACGAAGTCAATTCTTGCAGGTCTTCAATAACTCTCCAGATGAGACTGCATTTTATCGCCACGTGTTGAATCATGAGGATGTTAGCAACTCTCTGGTCATGATTCAGCCTACACTCGATTCCTACACCTTTGACCAAGATGGCTCGCAGCCCGTCCTGTTGGATTCGACTTCAATTCAACCAACACATATTTTGCTACTCGACACATTCTTCCACATTCTAATATTCCATGGCGAAACTATCGCTGAGTGGAAAAAGGCAGGCTACCAAGATCAAGAAGGTTATGAGAACTTTGCTGCCCTGCTTGAGCAACCTAAGGAGGATGCAAGAGTAAGAATATTCATTCAAACCAATAGTGGCTGCCATTACTAACTTGGCATAGGACTTGATTGGGGACAGATTTCCACTTCCTCGGTTCATTGTATGCGATGCCGGTGGCTCTCAGGCTCGATTCCTCCTCTCTAAACTGAACCCATCAACTACGCATACAACTGGGGCGTACGGTGGTGTCGGTGCACAGACTGCGCAAACGATCTTCACAGATGACGTGTCTTTGCAGACGTTCATGGATCATTTGATGAAGTAAGTATTTGTTTGCTATGCCCCTTGAAGTTGCCGTAATTGACAATCATAGGCTTGCTGTGAGCGGTACTAGTTAAGGAGACACCTCAAATCTGCTGGTGATACATCTGGAACGCTGGTCGATCTTCGTCGTATACTAGGAAGTGGTAATAGGCAACTTTTGGAATGCGTAGGTAGGTAGGGATGGGTTTGAATGCCCGCAAAGATGTACCGTCGTCGCTGTGACCCTTCTGATGTAAACAATTGAAAAAAAGGGGGGTTCTCAAATTAGGGATCTCATTCTCTATAAGAAGTCCACGATTGCTGGGTAGTGTGACGTGACAATGAAGGAGAGGATAGGTGTGTGGTGTGCGATATGATTTTTCACTGGTGCACAGGATGTATTGAACAGATCATTCTTGCTACCACCTACATATATACACGCGTGCGTGCTCTCTCCCTATGTCTTTCCCTAAGCACGGGGCTTCAGGGGGCATATCATTCTTTTAAGCACACCTTTTACTTAGGAGGTAGCAATGATCGTATCTACTAAGCTTAAAGTCGATATGTGCATAGTCCGGCAACTTTCCCAATCTTTCCGAAGCTTGCCTCTTCTCATTTCCGTCGTCTTCTTTTCTAAATACTTTATTGCTGTGGGGGGATTGTAGATTGGAGGAGGCCAGTACTTGTAAGTAGGTACTTACTATGGTACCTGGGTTCTAGATGAGATCTAGTGGGGCAGGTGAAGGCGGGACGCTGGCACTTGTACCAGGGGAAGTCGGGCCGCCAATGAGTGCTGCGCACTGTCAATCGCTTGGATTTTGCAACCCTACCTCTTGGTCTAAAACCCACAAACCATTTTCAACAACTTCCTGTCTAAACTTTCTGGCTTGAGGCGGGAACACACCAATACACGACGTCCAACTCCAACCACCACCAGATCCTCGACAATAGACTATCATGCGTACGTCTGTTCCCTTCGCTCGGTTTTCACACAGCCGTTGATCTTATTGTTGACATTCGCCTCTCACAGCTCCCAAGATCGACCCTAACGAGATCAAGGTGATGTACGTCCACCGAAACCGTCACGCGGCCCGGTTTTTCCCATATTCATACAACGAAGTGCCTCAATATACTCATCGCCACAAATAACTGACCTATACTGACAGTCACCTTCGAGCCACCGGAGGCGAGGTCGGTGCCTCATCGGCACTGGCTCCTAAGATTGGTCCTCTCGGTCTGTCGCCCAAGAAAGTTGGTGAGGATATCGCTAAAGCCACTGGTGACTGGGTAAGCAATGGCACCTGTGCGACGAGTCTTGTCGTCGCTGTCAATTGCTTTTGCATGGCTGACCGGAGAAATCGGGAATCGTATAGAAAGGACTGCGAGTTACTGTCAAGCTCACCATCCAAAACCGTCAAGCCGCCGTATCGGTCGTACCCACAGCCTCCTCTTTGATCATCAAGGCGTTGAAGGAGCCGCCCCGTGACCGGAAGAAGGAGAAGAACATTAAGCACTCAAAGAGTGTCCCTCTGGAGGATATCATCGAGATTGCTCGAACAATGCGATTCAAGTCTTTCTCTAAGGATCTTGCCGGTACCGTCAAGGAGATTCTGGGCACAGCATACAGTGTAGGCTGCCAGGTGGAGGGAAGAAGTCCGAAGGCTATCACGGAGGATATTGACAGTGGTGCAATTGAGAGTAAGTGGATCCGTTCTACTGATTTTGCATATTTCAGTTGGGAATTAACACGCGACTCATAGTTCCTGATGAATAAATAAAACGTGCTATGGGCTGGACTGGTAAGGTTTGAAGATGTTTATTTGTGCTGCATCTTTTACAGGAGTTCAGGAATGGCTTCGCACTAGGCTTTGCCGGAGGCCTCTCAATGGAGAAACCAACCAAAAATTTGTGATACCGTCAACTATCTTGGATGATGAAAGAAGTGACTTTGATGACCATAACGCATATATCAAGTGCTCCTCAGCGCCACAACCCTTGCCTACACTCCGAAATATGCCTCGCTCACCATGGCATCATTTCTATTTTATGTCAAGGAAGAATGACCCAAGACCCATTACTCACCGCGGCCTCTGGCTTCGTAGCTCGATGGAGGTTGAGGTCCATATATCTCTGGTCTATATGTCAAATCTTAAAGATAAATTCATCTATTTCAGTCAGATACGGTTTTAGCTAGCAGACGCATGATGATGATGCAATTCATCCGTGTTCCGCTTCAAATTTAGTATTTCTAGACTGTCGAGCATATACACCCATTTGGATGGTTTATTCGTCGAAACTTATATCTCGGATAAATTCGCGAAACTTGATTAGGTGCTGATTACATCTGTCATTGTACTATAGGTAGAGTATATGGTGCAAATTTCACCATGGAGCTGAAATAAGCTGACACACCTAACACCTCTGGCTTGATGTTCACTTTGGCTGAATGATGCTGACAAAGAGCCGATTACAATGCCCAACGGCAACTTTTTAGGATTGTAGGACTGGCTTTAACGCATGAAGTTCGATCAACTGATTGTTTGTCATAGCTTGCAGTCTATTCCGCTTGTGGGGAATGCCATGCAAAATATGTAAAAAGACTGCCGCTGGCACATCAACCCCTGTAACGCCCCATCTAGAGAAGTACAGCAGCAAGGGCACGTAGACACTTGATCTGAGTGACGTGGGCTCTTCTATATAGGCGTCTGTATATACCAACGAACCCCACCCTGGTAAGGCAAACAGGATCCATGTATCCCGGGTGTAATACAGTAGGTAGATAGATAGGGGACAGCAGAAATATATCTGTACTTGTTCAGAAGTGCACCACATAACCATTGTCTCATCTAGGGAGATGTTGCATTACAACATGCATTACCACATGCATTACCTACATTAACTATGGCCTGACTGAGCATCTTCTCATATAAAATACAGTCTTGCCAAGAATGACTGAACCAACAATGCAAGACCGTGTTCGTGTCGTATTTGCTGATTCCCGAGGTCCTGTTTCCATACAACCGTGTAGAACTATGTCTCTAAGTACTAGAGATTCTCTGCACACGAGGAAGATGTGCTCTTCCTACTCTGTCCTACCTATGGCTGTGCCCGCTTCCCATGCATTTCGGGAGTGTAGTGAGCAGTTGACAGCTTGCCACACACCGCTCTCTTTCAGTTATGCTTACTCGAATGTACGCCCCCTCCCGTAACTTTCAATCTGTCTCTCAATGTGTAATATACAGTATGTACATGACTTGTGTCGACTTCATATTGATACTAGAGGTAGTAGCGCGTGTGGGAGCCCTAACATACATTATGTACGCACGTAGGTATGCAAGTTGCATGTAGGTACCTATGATTCCACACCGACTCTACATGCACGAGGCGCACGAGGCGCCCTATTTCCTGCCTCCTGCCTCCTGCCTGCCTGCCTACATATTATACCTATGCACTTCAGGCCTTCATTTCGGTCTGCGCATGCGCTCCGCATTGCCTTGGATTGGGAACAAAGACTGTGATATTGTCGAGGAAAGCATGAGTACCTAAGATACTACCACCGTAGACATGCGGGTGGGTGTAGTTTGCTAGATTCAGGTCAAGGCGTTATTTAGACTTCCTGTGAGCCTACCTAGGTAGGTAGGTGTATATCTAGGTAAACCTAGAAGTGTCATTGAAGACGTAAGTATGTACACAGGCGCCCAGCCTGCATAGCTTACAGGAATAGGTACCTACCTCCCTACATTATAGAGCAGGACTAGAAGGTACCTATTCCTGTAAGCTATGCGGGCTAGGCACCTGTCTGCCTTCATGTACCTGACGTTAGTAGATATAGTGCATATACTAATGAAATGACAGCACTTAGGTTAGGTGACTTTCCGCACTTGTCACCTCAATTCCTGTTGAGCGCCATATCCGAGTCGCTTCAATCGGTATTCTCGTGAGAACCGGCTGGCGTCAAGCTACCTGCCGGTCCTTCTTGTTATCTTGTTACGCAGCCCGTCTGAGCCCTGAGTCGTTGCCATAGTTTCGGACCTCATCGCTTCTGTTATCTTCGCATTTGTCCGATTAGGTTGATCGTGGTCCGTTAGCCGTAGAACGAACCACGACCCCGTGGCATCCCGACGCCTTGCGCCCAACGCCCATCTCAAATTTGTGTAGCAACGTTGGCCGTCGAGTTCTGGTTGAAATCAACGCCGTCCCTAGCTCCCGACTGCAGTCCCCCGTTTCTTCGCTATTGAATGTGGTTGTCGATGCATGGAGCCTTCTCGCTGAATGCTGATGCTGCTGCGGCTGGAATTTGCCCCTCCAAATGTACATCACTCAGCTGCCGTAAGCCGTGCCCTGGCCAGCAGGCTATCATGAAACCATTTGCACAGAGAGGTTTCTTTCTTTCACGCTCCCTCTTGAGCCCTTGATGTTTTAGTTACAGCGAGCGAGCGAGCGAGCCAGATGTTGCCCCTAATACAAAGGCACCCGATGGTGCACCACTCTCAAACTTATACAGCTTCTCCGCCACTCTTCATGCCTGGCCACTATCACCACCACCACCAACAACAACAACAACAACACCAGCAGCAGCAGCACCACCACCACCAACAGCAACAACAACAACAACAGCCGCCGCCGCCGCAGCCGCCGCCACTTCCATTGCATCAACATCCCTACGGAAATTCCTCCGACGCCAACGTTAACGCTCGTTCCTTTCCGACTCCGCCCACTTCCGGGTTTGTTCCTCGTTCTGCCGTTCCCCTTCGTTTATCGCGACCTGCAGTACCATCAGTACCCCTACACACGTCGCCAAACGCCCGCCTGGCGCCGCACCAATTCGTCGAAAATGGAGAGCATCGACTGAGGCGAAAGACGCCCAACGGCACCATTGATGCCGGCTACGATGGGAATCCAAGTCATCTCGCTTCCGGGCCTCCGCCTTTCAAGCACATGGTCCTGCCGACGTCCTCAAAGCCCGTCCCGTTTGCCGGTCCCTCACAGAATGCTTCGCGCTCTTCGTTATATCCCGTAGCTTCTTCCGCTGATCGGTGGTCATACTCGTCTTCCTTTTCTTTCCATACACCCGACGGCCCTAGTCTGCTTCCCCTAGATTCCAATGTGCTTCCACCGGGAAGTACTCTGCATGTTAATTCTCAAGATCTCGCTACCGCGCTGGCGCTAGATTGTGCGCCTAGTGGGCCAGTTGCAACCCATCAAGTGTATAACAACCTACCTCGAGTGCCAACCGCCCTGCAACCTATACACCAACAATCACCAAGTCCAGCCTTATTTCACAACGGCGCCATGCTCCCAGCTGCCATATGGCCTGAGGCTAACTTATCTAGCTACTCCTATACTTTCAGGCCATCGCCTTACCAGAACCAATTTAACACGCAGGCCATCCATCACCATGGGTCGGATGCATTTGTGGCGCCCTTCTCTGCCATGAGCCTTAGATCCGGATTTGAACCACACCAAGCTTCCATTCAAGTACCATCGCAGAAGCTCGAATCCCTTACCTTGGAGTCTACAGCTTTCAAGCCGAGCGAGAGTCGCGTGCAGGGAATTCCCTCGCCTGTACGGTTTCGGGAAAAAGTTCTCACTCATGCACATCGTTCGTATTTAGAACTTTTAGCTTATCAGCATCAAACCAAGAAATCTCCACACCGCTCTGTTGGTCCACGAACTTCCTCTAGAATGGTCATCTTCCCCAAGCTTCCTAGATCTTCAAGTTATTCGAGCAGTGTATTTGCCACGCAGCATAGTCAGGAAGAGCTAGACTTTGCTGACATCAGACGTGGAAATCTTTCCACGTGTCCTGAATCTGAACTTCATCCAGTTGCGCATGGGCAGTTGAATCGGAACCATCATCTTCGAGGACCCAGGGCACATAACCCAGCACCTTATAATTCTCTTGGAACTGACAACAGCTTACGAGCTTCTGATCCCAGCCATGCGGTACGAGAACGTGTGCTTGTCACACCTCTCACGAGTGCCAAGGCTGCCATTGACATGCTGACCAACTTATGCGAACAGAGTGATTGGAAATGGATCGATGGTATGCTGCTCGGTGGCTGTCTTCACTATGGCCTTGAACGTTATGAACAGTCTCTAGAGTGGTTTCAAAGAATCGTCTCTTTGGACAGTGGGTATGGCTCTCTTACTCTAGTCCATGTTGGGACTTGCTAACTTAATCCCTTGCAGTCATGTTGAAGCTATGTCAAACATGGCCGCCTCGCTGTATTGTCTTGGTCGCTGCGAAGAAGCAGAGAAACACTGGATGCGGGCTGTACGTAGACAGCCTAATTATCTGGAAGCTGTAGAGCATCTAGTACATCTACTATGCGCAAATAACCGCAGCAAAGAGGCCGTTGAAATCATCGACTTTGTTCAACGGTCACTGAGACTTCCCAACAACTCGCCAAGAAACAACACAGGGAATGAAGCCCGCATAGGATCGACACATACTCCCTGGGACTCTGGAATACCACGAATTGCATCTCAATCAGCCTTAATAAGTGACTCGGAGCGGGCCGAAGAATTTGAAGCTCCGGGTTTTGGCTTGAGCGGTTATTCCGTTCCCGCTAGCGAGAACGGCCGCGTGATCGCGTTGATCCATGCTAAGGGCAACATGCTCTACGCGTTGAAGGATATCGACCAGGCCTCTGACGCCTTCGAGGAGGCTGTATTAATCAGTACAGGGAAGTCACTTCAGTGTATTCGATCGCTTATCTCTAGGATTCAGTCTGTCTTGTCGAATCCTCTATCGACTAATAGAATTCACACTTTATCAAGTGCACCGTTGTTGCTACCACCAGATGAAGCAAGACAAACTGCTCGACTAGTGTTTACCACCACTGGCGAGCTTCCTGGTCTACGATATGTGCCAGAAGGTATGCCAAAGAAGTCAGCCATATCCACTACTAGTAATTCACTTTTGTCTTTGGCGAAAATTTTTCAAGATGCCATGTCCAACGGTGGTGCTTATCCAAAACTGCTTCGCCAACCACCGGGAGTTGGAGATATTCTTGCCTTGTACTATTTATCGCTCTCCCTCTCTGAAAGCCCGTCGACTGCCAACAATGTTGGTATCCTTCTCGCCAGCATCCAACATACGCGAGCAGCATCCCCCAATCGCACATCGGAGTCCCTTCCTACCCCTATTGCTGGGATAACACCAGGCAGTGGACTTGCCCTGGCACTTGCATATTACAATTATGGCCTAGGCCTAGACTCAAAACATGTGCATCTTCATACGAACCTCGGTAGCTTGCTTAAGGATATTGGCCAGCTAGACCTTGCCATTCAGATGTATGAGCGAGCTGTTGCCTGTGACGGTACTTTCGATATTGCCCTAACCAACCTAGCGAATGCGGTTAAAGACCGTGGGCGCATTAGTGACGCGATCATGTATTATAAGCGTGCTGTCAATTCAAACCCACAGTTTGCCGAAGCTGTTTGTGGTCTCTCTACGGCACTAAACTCAGTTTGTGATTGGAGAGGCCGGGGCGGGGTGTTACTTGACCACGGGCGGTATGACCGTTGGCACGTCAATGATGATGGTATGTTAAAGGATGCCAGAGAGGAAGGTCTGGGCAGTGGCTTAATGAAGAAGGTGGTGGCTATTGTTTCCAAGCAGTTGGCAGATTCATCCCAATGGGGCATGGGCATCCTCCAAAATGGTGAACTAGATGTTCTGGTGCGCCAACTGAGGACATGCGTAGGAGGCGAGTTGGGTAACGGTATAGACGTGGAGGCCGAGCTTAGAAATTGGGCTGGCCGACCATGGGAGGGTTCTCGACTCATTCGACTCATTGAACGCGCTACGAAAGTGATGATGCGGCGTTGGTATATCGACCAATTCGTTACCGGCCATTCCTCAACCTCTGACTATGTTAGGCTCAAGCTACCAGCACAATTGCCCGTACCCGCCGCCCCGACTGTTCTCCCATTTCACACCTTTACATGTCCTTTAAGTGCTAAAGACATTCGGATGATCTCACAACGAAATGCGGCAAGAATAGCCTGTTCGACTCTAAGATCTCCTTGGCTACCCACCACTGTCTATCCTCCACCACCGCCTCCAAGCTCTCATCTCAACATCGGATATGTCTCTTCTGATTTTAATAATCATCCTCTTGCTCATCTGTACGAACTGCTTTCCTACATTTTTCCATGCTTGAACCGTACATATATGCTAATTTGATGCTATAGGATGCAATCAGTCTTTGGGTTTCATGACCCCCAGCGAGTCAAGGCGATCTGCTATGCCACGACTGCTAGTGATAGATCTGTCCACAGGCAGCAGATAGAGCACGAGGCGCCTGTTTTCCGGGATGTGAGCGGTTGGTCCTCCGAACAGATTGTACAGCAAATTGTCAACGACGGCATTCATATCCTTGTCAACTTGAACGGCTATACTCGAGGCGCAAGAAATGAAGTTTTTGCAGCACGACCAGCTCCCATACAAATGTCATTCATGGGCTTTGCTGGCACGCTCGGTGCCGAATGGTGCGACTACCTCCTAGCTGATGAAACAGCAATTCCGCCATCAACGCTACGACCACCGAGGAGTAATCTTGGCCTAGATGATGTTTTCCGCGACGAAGAATTCACAGACGCGGAAGACTGGGTTTATTCGGAGAACATCATCTTCTGCCGCAACACATTTTTCTGTTGCGATCACGCGCAGTCGTGCGAGGCTGAGGAGACGACCATCACCTGGGAGGACGAACTGCGTCGTCGATGGAAAATGCGTAGGGAACTCTTCCCAAATCTGTCGGATAATACCGTCATTATGGGTAATTTTAATCAACTCTACAAGGTACGCCTTGCCATATCGACTTTGTCAGTATTCTTAGCATCCACCTGCTGACTTCAATATTCAGATCGACCCCTCCACGTTTCGTACTTGGCTGCGTATTCTTTCTAATGTACCCAAGGCGGTCTTGTGGCTACTCAGATTCCCTGAGCTGGGAGAGAGCAACCTCCGAAAGACCGCTAAAGCGTGGGCCGGGGAAGAAGTGGCAAACAGAATCATATTCACGGATGTAGCACCAAAGCAACAGCACATCTCGCGGGCACGTGTGTGTGACATCTTTCTAGATACACCAGAGTGTAACGCGCATACGACAGCGGCTGATGTCCTGTGGTCGAGCACACCGCTTTTGACACTGCCAAGGTACCCGTATAAGATGTGCTCGCGAATGGCAGCGTCGATTCTCAAGGGCGCATTGCCTAAAAATGCTGAGGGGGCTCGCGCCGCCCAGGAACTCATTGCCTCGGATGACGCCGAATACGAGGCCTTCGCAACTCGGCTCGCTAGTGGATTGAGCTATGAACGGACGAACGAGGCGTATTGTGAAGGGCGAGGCCGTCTAGCCGAGCTACGCAAAATTCTATTCGAGGCAAAGTGGACGTGTGCCCTATTTGATACACACAGGTGGGTATCTGATCTCGAGAGCGCATATGAAGAAGCGTGGCGGCGCTGGGTCACAGGCGAAAGCGGAGATATTCATCTGTAACACATAGGGACTCACAAACATACTGAGGTTGGGGTCTCTGCGCTGACGCATCCTAACATGCATAATGAGCGAGTTGTGCCCAGAACATGATTGTCAGTCATGTATGCCAGCTTGTACAACCAAGATGTTGGGACAATACCGACGGGTAACTATCTTGTCATGGTGCGCTTCAGTGGCTCGGCGGTCCAACTTGGCGGGTTAGCTCTTTTTTCTTCTTTTTTTTTGGCTCGAGATTGGACTGGAAGTGGTGTTTACTCGTATATCTGGTTCTGGCCACTCATTCCATCTTTGTTGTTATTTTCCCTCTGTTTGTAATTACAGGGGCAAGGGATATTTTTCAGGGAACTAGGGATATAGAAGTGACGGTGACTCGGACCAAGTGCTGGTAAGGTCTCGTTACTAAAGAAAGGGATATCGGTCGCCTCAATCGCGACGGAGCGGGCGTTTTTTTTTTTTTTTTTTTTTTTTTTTTTAAACGCTTTACTTTTTCCTACTTAACATTATTTATATCCGTTGGGCAGTGACATACTCAGACTTTCAAAGCGCGCAGCGCTGAGGTCGAATGTATTTCGGCTTTGATATTTTATTTTGGGGGTAACGATCTTGCGTCGGTACCATTTTCCCGGATAATCGAAATGGGCCTCGTTACTCAATGATAGCCGCAGCAATAAGGTATAGCGTGACCATGGCCCATCTCGTCTTCAACCTCTTCCACTTCCTCGTCATTGAAAGATGATAAGTGGTTCATGGGATTCTTTTCCTTCTCAGACCTAGTATTTGTGTCATGAAGACAAATACTGTAGGAGCGGTGCGAGAGCAAACACTAAAGGAACAGACGGAAAGTGGCAACTGCTGGTCATGCACATGTGCATCAAGGTCGTCATTGTGGCCTCATTACCTGGAAGCTCAATCGAGGTATTTGTTACGAAGCGTGTAAAACTCTCACGCACAGTTTATGAATCTCCACAGCCCCCTATTGGCATCGTGGTGATCAAGACAACGGTACAACTCAGGTTGTGCTCTAATCCATCAAAACCGGTACACTCGTTAACGGTGATGACGGCAGCCTTAGCATAGCTAAGGTAGGGCTTAGACTAGGCTCGGGTTAATATTCCCTTAGGCGTGCTATTCTGAGTAGGCCGTGTCTATCAGTGTGCTTGTAGTGTATATGTAGCGGGGCAAAACACAATCGAGAGATCTACGTCGCAGTGCTGTTCAGCTTCGGTATTGCTTGGGAGAGGTAGGGATACAAGATGTGAGTTAGATGACGAATCCTCCATTTTTTTCGCGGCATGGTCATCGGGTGCCCAATTGGCGTGTCGTACTATACACACCCTTGGTATATATACATGCAAGTGAAGATCGGATATATGCTCTCCTTCAGCCTCTCCTTTGTAATCTAGATAGGCGGGTTCACGAAATTCAGGTGGTCCAAAGACCTATTTCTAGGGGAGGGGTATCAATTGACTGTTGTGCTACGGGCTAGACTTGGTAACGGTGATGTGGTCTTCTTGAGAATTCAGCTCGCGCGATGATAGTAAACACATATAGGTAGACGTAGTACGAACAAAAGAAGTTGGACTAGATTTTTCTTCCGATCAAATCACTACAATGTGCCCATGAACCTGGCTGCTACGAGTCCACGTGGCGACAACGTAGTATTATACGGTTCAGCTCTGTCGGCCAGGTATCGGGGACAAGCCTCAGTAGCACCGACAAGAATGAGACAGCATCGTAATGTCGTTCATGAGGGTGTGCCCACAATACCTGTTGCAACAATACATCAACATCTGGTGGGTTAAAGTCGGTGGGCGGAGCCTTTTCTTTCTGTCCTTTTTTATTTTTGTTTTTTATTTTTATTTTATTTTTTTAAAGGATTCTCGGCGTCGTCGTCGATGGCAATCAAAGGGGTGTGATCTCGGAGATCGTCAACTGGATTCCCAAGCCGGCGGGTCAGCCAAGCAAAGAACCGAGCACCTACCTAGTATACACTAGGTTAGGTGATCTGCTGGAGGCTACTCCAGGGCGTGCTCGACGCCAAGAGAAGCCAGCTCCCCGTTGCAGCCGCGAACATCCAAGGATGGGAAGAATGGGTGGTCAAGGGTGGTCTGACCGGGGAAGTGATGACAAGGGAGTGAGGAGGGTTCTGGAGCAGAGCTGGAGGGCGTTAATGCCTGCAAGTGGATTACGAAGACCGTTATTACTTGTTCTGGCTGTCAGTGCTCTGCTAAAAACGGTACTCCTACATGTAGGTATCCTTCGTTCACATCCTTTTTATTGTTGCACACACTACTTCCCTGCCTACGTCTTCTTAGATGCATTTTCAGAAGTTGCTGCCACACCAGTAGTAGCTTGTGGACAGCGATATAAGAAGAACCGAGAATCCTGTTTGTGTATATATACACCCAGGTAGGGTTGAAGAGACGGGTGACCGCGCTGTGAGAAGATACATGCATGTGTAATATACGAAGAAAAAAAAAAAAAAGGGAGCGGAAGCAAGAGAAGCCCACATACATTACGCGTGGAGAGCATTCATCTGGCTACGTGTGCACGTTATTCCGCTGGTATAGGCATGGCGGCGTCTGTATACATGATAAGTAAGTATGCGTGTTCACCATGCTGTCTCATATTTGTCTCGTATATGTATACCGAGGGGTCTGTCCGGTTACTTGTATCAGCTGCGCTACAGGACATGGGTTTACTCGATACCTTGTCCTTCATCCGCTGTGACCTTTACAAGTAGGCTTGATGGAAGTGTAGCAGTGGGCTACCGAAGAACAACAGGCGAAGTTCCTTTGTAGTGTTCTTCGTCTCGTCATCGTAGGACTTACCCGGCATACCATGAGGCTATTGTTACCACCGTATCTCTGGCCATGTAATCTCACTTGCGTTGGCAATAGCCTTCTGGTTTGGTCGCAAGCCGCCATATGAATCGTTAAGGCCTATTAGCTACCACCTCAGCCTTGGTATCATCGTTGTTGTCGGGCTTTCTTTTGCGTAGTTTTATCTTAAGCCAAAGAATTATGATACTACGAGTGTAAGGACTGAGGACAGGCATAAGACGAATACCGATATCCCCAAGTCGGCGCCTTTCTATCAATATCACACATTTGATACCAATATGAGAAAGCTCACGCTACCGTACCGGTAATACATGTAGACTGGCAGTACGCCCTGTGGGCGGAGGCTGAGAATGGTTACCTGCTGTAGATTGATTGATGTTTTCCTACACTGTATCTACCTACGTTTCCCATCGTCTGCCCATCGGTACTTGCTATTGCTAGGTATGTTCCTTGAGGCTTTCGAGGAGCTATACGCACCTCACACTGTACGGTACACTCCCAACCAGATCTTGCAATCCCTGCGGCGGCAGATTTGAGCCAGAAATGACATGGTTCAAGGGCTGCTCCTTGCCCCTCTACTGGTAAAGATCCCCATCCGGGATCATTTGTTCCCGCCGACGGCCATAAACCCACACTTCAATCTCTTTCGCCAGGGCCCCTTGACCGCTGCCCTTGACCCTGGTGTCAAATACTTACTACATACTTAGTATGTATACTATTGGTATGTACATACTATAGTAGGTAGTGCAGAATACAGGGTAGAGATCTGGCTCCGCCATCAATGCCAATAGACGATACACATCGTATCGGATGCCATGAAAACGCGGCGAGCGGGCATACATAGTACACACACAACCCAGCTGAAAGGTGGCGGGAAATAAGAAAGAAAGGAAAGAAAAGTCACACGTGGGAAAAGAGCCGAGTAGCGATGAATTGCACCACCTCTTCTGGGTTCACACGTGCTAACCAGTGAAGATATAGATAGCTACCAAAGCACGGAGATTTCACTTCATACAGTATGTTCTTTATCCCAGCCTGCGAATACCTACATGGATGGATTGACTTTACGGACGTACAGCTCTGCCTGGCAAGCTTAATTAGACCTCTAGTGGAATCCACACCCGAGATCCCGATTCATGCTCAGACAGGTGTCTCGACTGGGCCCTAGCCTGGTTGGGTTCGAGCCATCATGTAGGTATAAGCAATATACATGTACATTGGTAGTTATCCAAAGAGCTAACGGCGGTGCTTCACCTACATAGTAGTCTCTAGCGATTCGGGAACAACCACGACAAGCAACGCAGTGGCTGCAGAAAGACCGGGGGTCCTCGTCGAGACTTTGTTTCTCCCAGCGATTCTCCAGTGGCTGCCGACTAACTCGCTAGTGTACCCAGTCCAAGTCGCTCCCGCTACACTACCGGTATTAGATACAACATGTTATAGAAATCCCTGGTTTGGCCGCCCATGGTGATTCAGCATCTTCTGGGCACAATGCTGAGCACACACCACTTCGGTCCACGGCGGGCGTGTCCATACCACGTATGACACCAAGGCCCGAGTATAGCAGACTACGGTACGGCCCAACACGTATATGCTACCCATCGTTGAGACTACACCGGGCTATCCCTCTGTTCTAATCCTTATTCGGGTTTCCCGGTGCAGGCCTTTCCCGCCTTGGTGACTTTGTTTGGTAATGGCCTGCTGAGCTCTGTTGCTAACCCTGGCCCCCGTTGCCTGTCTGTCGTAGACCAGGTCTATTATATATACGACACTAGATACCTACGCTACACCTGATGAGTGTGGGACCCTCATAAACGTACATACATAGTATATACATGTACTTATCGCGTACGCGGTACGGAAAACTGTATCGTGCGTACTGTACGGATGGGGATGCAAGCATTGCACCAGTAGGAGCCAGAGCAGAGCAACAGAGTAACGGCGCCACAACACCTGTGGTCCATGGAGGCGGCGATGACGATCCCAGCCGAACCATCTACTATGGATCCTGGTATATGTACGTACCAGTGGTGGCGGCCAAGTACTGTACAGCTGCAACAATATGTGATGCTCTGTTATTAATACTTACTGCTGTACCATGCCCACGGCTAACCTGTTCCATCTGACCACCGCAACGGATGGCTAAAGTAGCCAGGGCTATTTCCCCGATCTCTTTTCTTCCTTCGAGGAGGTCAGCTATTCTGTGCACTAGACACGCTTCCTTATTAGACTAGGGGGGTTGGACTACATAGTACACTTCGCACGCAGAGTACAGCATATCTATGGGTTGGGTCCCTCCATTCACGTTCATCACGGTCTACAGCTTTATGTATATCAATCTTATTTCAGCCGGTGTCTGTCCCGGTATAACTAAGACGGCCCCCCTTCTTCCCACGCCCCCTCTTCTTTCTCCGTTGTCAACCTCCTACCAAAAAGTGTGAAACCCATTCCACCATCAACGGTATTCGCCCAACTATCAACACATACTCGACTATGAACTCGACTATGAACACACACTCCACACTACTCACACATATATAATCGATATCAATATAAGTATTCTACGCAACGTTAGTAGATCGATCTAGCAACTGTAAGCCCAGATCACTGCTTAGCACGAGATCATTCAACCATTCGTCAACGGGACCATCAGCAGTTCGTTGTGGGAACTCATCACCAGCGGCCAGTCTAACTGAGTTGACCGGAGTATCGATAACAATATCCTAAGGATGGCTGATCATCGGAGAGGGCCGTGGTCCGAATTCGAGGATGCTGCCCTCATACAGCTCGTTCAGCAGCAGGGCCCCTTGAACTGGGTCAAAATCTCAGATACTATCGTCTCCAGGAGCCCTAAACAGTGTCGGGAACGGTACCACCAGAATCTAAAGCCAACGCTCAACCATGAACCTATATCTACGGAAGAGGGCCAACTAATCGAGAAGCTCGTTGGCGAACTAGGCAAGCGATGGGCAGAAATCGCGAGGAGGCTCAACAACCGGAGTGATAATGCCGTCAAGAACTGGTGGAACGGTAGTCAAAACCGTCGGAAACGCACATTTCGAAAGAAGTCGTCCGGTGGTAACAACGGTCATCGTCGACTAACCGCTCCCCTTGATCATCCTCGAAGACCACAGCTAGAGCTAGCGACTGGGACGGCCCATGTATTCCAGGCAGATCATCGCCATGAACCTCTCTCTCCTTGTATGGTCCAATACAGCCATACTGTGCAGAACGCGCCCCCATCTTCGGGACTTCCATCACCTCATTCAGATCGAAGTTCATTGTATTCTATCCCCGTTACAAAGGATACTTTACCACCGGGGAGTCCCATAGCTCTTCCACCGTTGCGTCGTAACAGCTACGATGCCATGAAACATACTCTTCGGCCGGAACCGTTATTGCCTCCCGTATCAGCGGCGCCTAACTTCCGGCTGCCACCAATACAAACTCTAGCAGTTGGTGAACACCACGCATTACCAACTGCTCCAAATTCACCCTCGGATTCGGGGCCTGGCGCAATACAGAAACAGCATGATCTTTCTCGTTCCTTTCCAAGGCACCCATTCGGCCCGGTTCATAGTAGAAGGGGCAGTCAAAATGATGATGGGGACGCGAGGCTGAGAGTAAGCCACATAGTAGATTAAGGCTAATAAACATGACTTGGAGTTTTGGCGCATTCTTCCCTCAGTGGCGGGCATTATTACAGACATGGGAATGGAATGGACAAGGGAAAAGGCAAAGGAGCATTGGATTGGCAGCAGGACGGAATACCCTTTGCGTTGATTCCCCCGATAGGCAATATGATTGCACTATCGGTTCATGTCTGTTTGAGAGCATGACTAGAGCGTATGCAACAGTAATAGAATCGATTCCAGGTCTTGTGTGCACACTGGTCAAATACACGAAGCTGGTTTTGTTAACTCAGGTTAACTATGATGAACATGCATCTCTCGTGATCTTAAGAAACCAAATGCGCTAACCGCAACATTAGACGAAACCTGGCATAGAACTATTAAAATTGATTCCCCTACGTAGACCTGTGAATATCTCAAAGGTCAAGTGCTACCTGGCATCATACCATGAGCATCTCAATGATCTATCACCTTTCAAGCTGCTGGACAATCATCTTCTGGGCCAGACTAAAAGATCTCGGGACAAGAGCTCTCCAGACACCCACTGTTTTCTCCAGTCTTAGATGGTAGTGGTATTATAAATCTGTCAACTTCAAATCGGATACCCCAAAAGCATACTAGATACACGGGGAGTATTCTGGCAACCTCACATTACCTATTGCAGTCTACCACAGTAGGTTAGAAGATCGGTAGTTCTACGCACTACTCCTGGGCCCATTCAGTCCCTCTTCGCTCTACGGCAGACGGAGACAGGCAGATACACCCGAGCGTGTTGAACGACCGGGTTAATGACGTCCGTGACTACGTCTTCTATTGCCCGTTACCCCTAGAGGAGGCTAAGAAGACGCCGGGCCACCAGGCCCCCAGACCACCAGACCACCAGACCATAAGCCACCCACAGGTGACCTACATGAAACGCACAGGCAACTCACGAATTATGCAATGCCTGCTCCCAATGGTCGCCGAAGCACCCAGACCAGCCAAACACGGCCATGCAACGGAGTAACACTAGCAGATTCCGGCACATGGGATTGCCCGTGTACAGTATAATCGTGAAAGTACTTCTGCTATTCGGCAAGTTGAACGAAAACAAGATGGATCTGACAAGAGATCCACGAGCGAATACTATATTGTAGACACGCCGCAAATATATACACGTACATTAATTAAGTACACACGCACTCACCGTCCCCTCCCCCCCCTCTCTTTCGCGCATACATACACGCAGATATGCATACCCAGAGAGCATGCACACACACGTACACACCCTCTCGTACACTGAGTACGATATTACGAAGAGGGTTGCTGTACACGTATCTAGCCTGCACGGATCGGCGGTGCCGCCCCTTCCCAAGGAAAACGGGCTGGGAGACTGAAAGCCACCCAAAAGTTTAAGGTGAGGGAAAACATGGGAAGAGGGTGCCATAAACGGGCTCCTGGGAATGGCGAACCACATATGGCAGGTTGCTGGGCGGCCGCAGAAGAACAAGACAGAAGTAGCGCAGAAGAACGAGGGTGGTTACGTTACCACATAGGTGGGCAAGCAGCAACGGATGAACACAGGCAACGCACAACACGTATACGCAACACCCGCAGCACGGCACAAGCAGGAGACCACGGGACACTGCCGTATACTGTTTTCCTCGTCCTCAGGTACACACTAATGTAAGGTCTATCTGTCACCGGTAGATCAGTCGCGCGTAACCCACCGAGCCCGCTCCGCCAGGCTGAGTTAGTGCAGAATTCAACCTTGGTTGTCCTTCTGTCCGTCCCCCCCAGAACGCTTTTCGTTTTTTCCCCTTCCTATCAAGTGCTAAGGGTACCATAGCAAGTGACGGTTGTAATAGCATCATCCATCTGCCGTAGTGTTACGTATTGTGTTTCTCATACACACTCTATCCAGACTAGTTTCATGTACTGGACTTTTCTCCTCATCACGCAAGACCCAACCCAGGGGGAAGAGGCAGTCATGAGGCTGATCCCATCCAGACTTTTCCCGCGAGCCACAATAACGCTCCGGACAGATTAAATCCCAGGCGCCAGGTAGCTAGATACAGTACGAAACGCACATACCTGCGCACGGAGAAGGTTTTTTTTTTCTTCCCCTCTTAGTAGAGCATTGGCAATGGAGAGAATAGATGGGGTGGATTATATTCCATATACGTTCCAGACCTCAGCTGGAACGTGCATGTAGGTAGTTATGTATGGACTGCGCGCGCGTGCCGTTTCCAGATCGGCTTTTATGCATTGACCCTGGCCCTGGCTGCGTCCGCAGAGCGAGTCTGTTCATTTTCTGTTCAAGTATACCTACCTACAGTACCTCTCCGTTGCATATGGACTGTACTATTTATCTCAAGATCTTAAGTAACAAGCCATTCTTCGGTTTCCTATCAACAAAGGGGTGGAATAGGTGTACACTGAGATGGCTAGCGTAAACTACCAACTTATTGAGCAAGCATAAGCAAAGAATGAAAGAAAGAAAGGAGGGTAACAGAGATGATAGATCATACCGGTAGATGATCTTGCATATTTAACGCGGCACAGCCTCCTCCGGAGATTTATTTGTCGATATCGGACCGGGGAATAGCAAGGGTTGAACACAAGTATAATTATATACTAAGTCACATACAGCGTTGCAACGGAATCCTGCGGCGACGGTGGAATGAAATACCAATACCCTCATCTCGACAACGGTTCACTTGTGTACCTGCTGTTCTGCGCCGTCTATAACAGCCGTTAAGCTAGAAGTACGTCGTAGTACGAATTCTTTGATTGGGAGTGGGCTACCCACCCCTTAGCTTGATGGTCCGTCGTTCAGGTAAGGGTATATAAATGGGTCCCCGAGGAATCCTTGCGCAGCTCAGGGGGGCCCGTGGATCTGGCAGGTCAGTCCCGGCAAATGTCTGTCTGGACCTTGGTTCCCTGGAACGACCGCCGAAGGTGGAAATTGAGAAGTGATCAACGGCAGGGAATATGGCGACAGAATCTTAGTCCACCCCTCATCCTAGCCAGCACCGCGCAGATGGGTCACAATACCTATATGTCTACGTGTAGCCCCGTGTACATGGCTCTGGGCGATGGTTGGGCACTTGCCCCGATGCTGGTGCTGTATCTCTCCGGTTCCATCGATCGAGTCTTCTGTCGCACCTAACCAGCCATTACCATTAATCCGTTCCCCCATCCATGGAGCTGGGTTCGATCATTGTACGTCAGCCCTTCTGCCAGAATCAATATAACAGCCTTACGGCAGAACCATATGGTTTTTTTTTGTTGTTTCTTGACCCAAGGGACCTCCATGTTTCCCCGATTTAACATGGGGAAATGATTTATGCGTATAAAATAGAGACGGCAGGCAATATTGTAGGCTCGCGTCTTTGCCTTCTAGTGACGCAAGCGCAGCACTGTACGCTTTACGTCCACCTGCTCTAGTTTTCATTGAGGTGTCATCGGGCTATGATCTGGCCAGTAATACTATGTCACTGGTTTCGGTATTGTAGAAATCCCTTTCAGGAAAGCGAATACTACTATGTATGTCATACTGTAGCTGGGTAGACCAAATGGGTAAAAGATGAGAGGCAAAAAACCGAACCAGGTTGGTAACAGTACGTCTGCCAGAGATGCACTAATGATCCTTATGGGAGACGATTTGGCGCTACGTAGGTCAGTGTTACCGCTTACGTCGTGGCCTTGACGTATGGTGCAGCAAGTCTAAACAAAAGACGGCCTAATAGAGCCGTCCAAGATGGACAGGTTGTCCCGAATGGGCAAAGTGCGCTCCTTCGAATACAATTCGTCACCTTGTGAGGTCTGCGCGTAGGGAGGGCAGCAATAGTAGGTACTCTCATTGTACATGATATGTTGTGCCTAATAACAGCGGAGCCAGTCAGAGAGAGAGTGCGTGTCTTGTACATAGTAGTGATACAAATGCCGTTGGTTCTGACTGGTCTCCCGATCCGAGCGGAAATGAAGCTATACTCAATATCATGCGCACTATTGCTCCGGGGTCGCTCCTTTGAGTAGAAGATGCTTGAATTGTCGACTTGAGACCACACTAAGACGTTTTCTTGTCGAAACACGGCATGGGTTGAGGTCGATCATGGCACATTTTTCTTCGAGTGGGCAGCTGAACTGCTGGCTTTGACGGGCGATCCTCGCTGATTGCCGTGGGCTTGGCAATAGACCCGCAGCAGTCTTCAGACGCAGCTCCGTGGAAGCCGGGGCGTGCCGGGGCGTAGGAGGACAGGAAGGTGGTGTGAAAGAAGCGGTTTCTGATTGAGTAAGCCATGCGCAACAATATCGGTGATAAGGTCGAGTGCCAGCCTATAGTACCTTCGTTCAATCTATGCAGGCTGATCAAGTCCCTACCAGAAACAGTACGAAACGAACTGCACCGAGCCGCACCGTAATGGGACAGAGGATACCTAGGTAGGCATGTAGCACAGCCTTCACCTACACCATGCTCACGGTGCTGATCCTAATACTCCACTGTATATGTAGCACCTGAAGAAGCTCGTGGGTCACATGGCAGCTTGTCCTTATTAGGCGCCGTTATGGCCCAGCCGTGCTCCCAGTTCAACGGCGGCGAGGCGACGTGATTGAATATTTCCACACCGGGACAAAAGGCTAAAATAGCCTCTCTAAAATGGCGCCTCCAACTGCGGCATGGCGTCTGACTTGATGCCTGGGCTAAACCGGAAAAGAAGGAGATTGCGAGGCTCGCTAGACATACAGGGGTACACGAACGATGGGGATGAGCACGCACTTGGAACGCGATTCTAGAGCGGCTCTCGTCTTGTGCTTGTACATGTACGTGTCGTGATAGGCAGGATACGCCAGAGTCCGGATATATACACGTACCTAGTGATTCGGACGAGGTCGCAAGGTGTGGGCTTCGTTATCTGGATAGATAGGGGGCGGTAGTACTGTGTGGTGGTTGGTATACCGTATTGTAATGGCAAGAATACCTCCTACTATGAAGGGGTTCCCGGGAATAGCGATGGGGAATATATTCTACCACGTCGTCAGAAGGTCAAAGACAGCGCGGCAATGCCTACCTACCTAGGTACCTACATAGTAGTATACTTCGTAGAGGGATAGAGGGGGTGTGGTTATCGGGTCTGAGAGGCGCCAAGGGTCGCGATGAATACCCATCGCAAGTATGTATACAGTACTGTGCGTGTGCGTGTGCGTGTGCGTTGGCGAACATCGATGTTGAACTGCTGTCCCGACAGACTGGGATGACTCGCGCAAGGAATACCGTTGTGCACGGCAAGTGCGGCGCGGATCACAATCCTGTTGGCTGACATCGTTGAACATGGCGAGCATGGCCAGCATCGTGCAGCACTAGGTATGTAATCGTGGAGCCCTAGCGCCGCCGATCTGGACTGGGGTGTATCCCGGCTCGCACGAATCAATAGCCTTGTTGTCCAGATTATGGTCGCCGACCTCGAATCTGCACTACTACCTACCCTGCCGCCCAACCCTCCTCTCGCCTCTGACCCTCCAAACGCATCGTCAGCAGCACACTGAACCGAAGAAGTCCCCAGTCCCTACAGCACTTACATAGTACATACACAGTAGTACATGTAAAAGTTCATCCATCATCGTCATCATCGTCATCGTCGTCATCCGCGTGGATGTGTGTGTGTTTGTGTGTCGAGGCCAAGTATGCTGCGGGACAGGTAATCAAACCAAGACGTCCCGTCGTTCCCATACCCACGATTATACTTATGTACTGTAATTCAGACACTAGGTACTTTGTATGCAAGATCCGCCACGAGATTCTGCCCGTCAAGGTTACCCCTTCCTCTCAATCTGATATGCTCCGCGTGGGGGGTGCTTGAAAACCATGACAGCTGAAGAAAGACTCGGCGGGTACCTAGTAGGCGAGGTAGGCTACAGAATGCAGAAGTACTTAACTAAATTACCGTACTAGTCAAACAAAGGTCAAACGCGATCGTCCGTTCACCGCCACAGCTCAAGCAACGGGACCATCCGAAAGACCGTTTCCACCCCTAGGTACGTTACCTTACTTATAGTACATCTACATGTACTCGCCCGTGCGACCACGCAGGTGTACCTATGTGTATATCATTATCGTGTATGCATGTACTAAGATGATAGTCTAGCCAAGGTACATGAGCACATGTTGTCGTATAGGTATACTGTATTGCACCGTGATACCGGACGGTGATGGAGTGATGCTGTACCTACCACATAGGAAGAGAGGTTACAGGGTGAAGCGAGAGAATAGAGAGAGGCTAGAGGGGGGGGGGGGGGGGGGGGGGTTTTAAAAAAAAAAATTAAAGGGAAAAAATACGGGCGGTGTGGCGTAAATTAAATTTAAGGTTTTTGGTGATAAAAAAATTAA